>NW_024510322.1:416319-444208 GCF_017590135.1 Pyrgilauda ruficollis | reverse complement strand
TTATTAAAAAAAAAATAAAAAACAAATAAAAAAAAAAAAAAAAAAAAAAAAAAAAAAAAAAAAAAAAAAAAAGCAAAGGCATTTTACCTAAAGGAAATGACTTTTGCCAGACAATGAGCTATCAGATCCCTTCCAGATGGAATTTGTGTTTTGAATCAACACTTTGTGCCCCAAGGAACCATGTTACAGAGCAGGAGGCACTGACCTCGGAGGAAGCGGAAAGGTTTGCATGACTCCTCTGTGCCTGCTGCAGACCACAGCTGACACTCCTTTTAATGGGCATGCAAAGTTCAAGGCAATACAATGATAGGTTTGAAAATAGACATGGAATGAAGGTGCTGAAGGGCTCACTGCTTTTGGGGGGTGGTTTGGTTTCTCTCAAATTGAAACAGGGGCACTTAAATAGGTTATGAGCATGGGAAGGAGTCCCAGCTGCAGGAAGAACACATAATGGGGCAGTAATTGTGACTCCAAATGCAATGAAACCCAGTAATATCAGAGTGATGCTGATACCAGCTTTATGCACCCTGCTGTGGCATTATGGCCTGACACAGCTGTTTTCTGCATCGCCTCGTTGCGCGGCCGCTCCCTCAGAGCTGGAGTCACGCCTGGCCACTGCTCCACGGGCTGGCAGCACTCACAACTCTTCCCTGAGAAGGGCTGGAGCAGAGCAGGGCTGCCTGCATGCTAGGCAGCCTCACAGTGTGTTTATGCCCTGTTTTCCAGAGAGATATAGGAAAAAAGCCATCTTATGTGGTGAGCTGTGCTTTGGAGTGATAATCACAGGGATATTTCATAATTTCCTAGGTAAATCATATGACAGGGGGAGCAGAAGGCTTGTGACTGTCCAAGAGACACAGATGCACAGCCAGCCCTGACCCTCACTGCCTCTTTGTCCAAAGACTGATGGTATCATGCTATGAGGTGAATCACAGTGCTGGTTTCCCCTGTTTTTATGAAAGATGCAAGTGGTATTGCCCATGGCTGTTACATGATCTGCTTCCTCTCTACAATGTTCTTCCAAAAACAACATTCCTTTGGTATTATCTTCTCTTTTCTCTCCTTTCCCCTTCTTCCTAATCCCTTCTCTGCAGACTGGTCATTTGTCACTGTCTTCTCAGACTAAACTCCCCATCAAGCTCTCCACCAGAGGTGGAGAAAAGGGGCTGCAAACATCCTGCACACCAGTCCTCAAGAATTCAGAATGCCTTGCACAGACAAGCCGTGTCGTCTTCTCCAAAACTTTCCATAGTCACTTCTGTCTCAAAACAGATTATCTCAGGGGATAAGGCGGGCAGTAGAGTGACTTGTACCTACCAAGAAAGCTTAATGGGGTATTTGAGGAGCAGCAAATGATCTTGTTCTGCTCTCCTCCATCCGTCACTTAATCAGGCTTGCCATTCAGAGAGCAGCTGGTAGGTTTTTAATTAAAACATCCATCTCACAACTTCTATTTGGTTCCAGTTTTACAACACTGAACCAATTTACAGAATGCTGTAAATAAGCTCAAGAAATTTTTACAGGAGGTCAGGCACTAAATTTGACAATCTTAACTCAAGCACTTTACTACAGGTTTTTATATAGATATTTCCCTACAGCTGAAGGCAGGGGACCAGGTCAGAGCTCAGAGTAGGGCAGCTTGTCAGGGAAAAGAGGGCCAGGGTGAGGAGAAAACCAGATTGTATACAGTCTAGCACTGCTGTGGTTTTAGTCCCTTAGGATTAAATAACTTCACCGAGAGCTGAAAGAAAACAGCTCCAAATGTACACTGCAGCTGCAGGCAGCCTAGGCACAGCCTGTGGAACAAGGCGGTGACACTACGCCCAGGTAGTCACACATCTGAAACGAGTTGCCATTGCTCACGGCTAATGTCTAAA
This sequence comes from Pyrgilauda ruficollis, assembly GCF_017590135.1. Classification (NCBI taxonomy): domain Eukaryota; kingdom Metazoa; phylum Chordata; class Aves; order Passeriformes; family Passeridae; genus Pyrgilauda; species Pyrgilauda ruficollis. The sequence continues at coordinate 442,331 of NW_024510322.1, read as the reverse complement.
CTGTGCTTTTACTCATCTCCCTCTGAACAACCCCCACCAGCGGCTAAGAATGTCCTCAGGCGGGTGTGGAGGAAAAAAACCAAAGGCTCTTGCTTAAACCAGTGCTGTGCTTGCGTTTGCTTCAGAGCAGTCACCCCAACCAAGGCGCACAAACCAGAGAACAAAGTTTTAGACCCCCAGGACGTTTTCTGGGAAGTCAGTGACTAATCCCCGAGGAATGGCTGCGGGTGGGAGATGGCTGCTGCACAATGCACGGCTCAGCTCGCCCCCGATGGTGGGCTGAACACGGCTCCCAGGAGCTCCACAGTGAGCACACTTCCTCGTGTTGCCCAGTAACTGCGGAAACATCATCGCTGTGCCTCACGCTGATCCATCCCACCCTCCCTGCCAGCCCAAGCGCTGCACCTCCGGCTGAACTGGTTATCACAGAGATGCTGGATGAAGAGTGATCAGACAGGCAACAAGGAAAGGGGTGCGCTGAATTCTCCTGGTGACGAAATTCAAAGTTTCTTCTCCAGGAGAACCCTAGCTATCCCTGTGCTGGGGAAGAAGTGGCCACCAGGAGCTGCACACTTGCCCTGATGGGGAGAGCTTGAGAGCTTTCACTGATGGAGAGAGAAAGAGAGAAATGGGAAGACAAAACTTGCTTCATGCTTACTTTCATATCCTTAAAATCTAAATACCTGAATTAATCTAAACCAGGGGATTTAAAACTCACATTTCACCTCTTGGGGTAGAGTCAGACTAAAATATCCACTTCCTTTGGCCCTCCTTCTGAGTCAGTGTCAGAAATAAGAGTCTCTGTGTTGGAAAGCCCCTTGTTCTCCAGCGGTGACAACAAAAGCTGAGAAACCAACCCATTCCTGGAAATCCCTGCAGCTCCAGCAGCTCCAGGCTGAAGAGAGAAGCTAGAAATGGTCAGTGTTGCACCCCAGGAAAGCCCAACCAGTCTGGAGGGCTGGGCAGGGTATGCACAGAGCACCACAGTCACAGGGGCATCCTGCAAAACAGCAGCACTGGGCGCTGCAGGGTGGTGAAGGACAGTGGGACAGAGTGGTGGAAAGGAGCCTGGGCTTTTCCATCAGGGAATATACAGGAGAATGAAGATGGCTGAGGGGATTTTCCTATCCTCCCCCAGCCTCCTCTCTGGGACAGAAGTTACCGGAGGCCATCTGAGACTGAGTGGGACCAGCATCTGCTTCCTCTGCATTTTTATGTTGTTTATATTTGTGTATTACTGTCTGGAAGAAATGTCCTCTGCATTCCAGACAGGGATAATGAAATCCATTCAGGGCAGGCAGAATGGGATGACGGGTTAGGCGTCCCAGACAGCCCAAGTCAAGGCCTTGGCTGTGCACAGGGAGCAGCCCAGCAGTTCCACATCATTGCCATACACCCTCACACACAGCACTCGGCTTCCTGCAACCTCCTCCCCCTTCCTCCCCCTGATCCCCCTCTCTTCCCCTCCATCCGGTTCCCGAGGGAACCAAAGTGCGCTTAGGAAGATGCAACTCATCGTCCTGGGACTTGCTCAGAGTTTTCAAAACCCCTTTCTCATCAGGGTTTTTCACATCAAATTGGTTTGATAAACGTTTTGACCTCTGCATACCACTGATAAACTCTGAGGGCTGCTCCCCTCCTCCCTCTACCCCTACTGTAAATATCTTGCAGATGCTCTGCTCATTTTTGTTCTTTTACAGCCAGCTGGCAACTTTGTTGGCATGCCAAAGAATTTCAGACTTTGGAGCAAAGCAACCTTTAGTCTTCAGCTCTCTCTTTTCTCACCAATATGCAAATCAGTTGATATTTTTAAGACTTCTATTTAATTTTGCCATTAGACCATTGGACAAAAAGTGCAATCTAGAAAACGAATAAGAATATTAAATGTATGCAGCTGAAAAACATTATGGAAAGGGACAAATAAATTTCAATTTCACAGAAGGTTAATGCCTTCAGACAAAATATTTAAACCAGTCTATAAGGTTTTATAATATGGATAGAATTTTCTATAACATTCCTTAGGTAAGGCTAAAAGTTCACCTGGAAGGATCTCCTTCAGTATTGAATTTTCATTTGTTGGGTACAATCTCAGACATTTCCAACTCTATTCCCATATAATAGCATTATTTTCATCTTTATGACATGCTAAAGATTTTCCATAGAACAAGAAGCAATGCAGCTGACAGGATCTGCTAGGTAGTACCACTATAGGCATCAGCATGCACAAACTGCATTAAGACCATGAGGCTGACATCTGAGGAATGTGCACAAAATCAAGGAAAAAATGTGCTGGACACAGTTGATTTGGAGCCCCTGTGGTGCTGTGTGCTGTGCAAGGAAGAAAGCCAGAGAGAGAGGAATTTGGTTCTGTCTGTCAGTGGTGAGAAGAACAGATGAAGCACAGGGGAGGGTGGTTTGAGGCTGGTTCAGCATAACTTGTCTTTAATGGAGCTCCTTAGTTTGGGCTCTGGGCCACACAAACCCAGTCACAAGGCTCCCAGGCAGCCTCAGGCACAGGCAGGGCAAGGCTGCCCTGCTCACCCTGCACCACACAGGCAGATGCCTGGAGGAACAGGCTTGTCTGAAGGAAGCCAAGTTAAGCCTGTGGTTTTCAAGTGTTCCCAGCACTTGCTCCTCTCCCATTGCCAACCCCATGTTATTCCCATGGAGCAGCCAGGGGAGCTCTGAAGAGAATTGCAAATGGGCACTGCCTTTTCCTCAGACTGTTAGTGAAGTGACCAGCTCCAACACGTAATATCAGATGTGGCACCATAAACATGAGTAACAGGGAGGCGTGAGGGTGACGTAGCCAGGAGCGTGGGTACAAACTGGTTAGGCGTGTGTAGCTGTCGGGTGAAACATCTACAGAGTTTGGCTCTGAAATGGAGGGGTTCTTCTGTGAGTAAGTTGGGGAAAAGTGTAATAACGTGAAGATCAGCTGAACAAGGTGGGGTGGACAAAGACAGAATCAGAAGTGGAAAATCAGGGAGATCTGAGAAGCACCAGGAGAGGATGGAGCAGTGAAACTGAGGGAGAACAGCATTTTGAGGAGAGAGTTAGGCTGCTGAGTGGAGTGGAGGAAAAGAAGATAGATGACATATCAGACAGTTCTGGAAGAGGCAAGTCTAAAACAAGGCAGAAGTTTCTGTTGTTTTTGTTGTTTCTGAGGCAGAAGTGATTGATTTGTGTATCACTGTTACAGCCTACCAAATGAAAGGTTGTTTGCTGTCACAGCATGATTCAGGCATTTTCAAGAACCACTGCTGGAGGACACAGATGAATACATTAAGCAGTTGTGTCTAACTCACTGGTGTGAATGTACTGGTAAAGAAGACACTGTTTTAAAATCTTTACAGGTGCTCAAGTTAAAGTTCCTGCTCCCTGCACACACAGCATTTACACTTTCCCCTTTCTCCTCCAAATGCCATCTTTTCCTCTGGCTTGTGAGAGGTGGTGGTGGATAGAGAGGCAATCACAGCCAGTCAGGAGGCCAAGTGATACAGGAAGCCTGCCTGACCAGCTGCCTTCTGACTCCTGGCAAGCGAGAAGGTTACAGGAATGGCTTCACAGACTGTGCGTGCAGAGTCAGACAGAAACACAGCTAAATTACTTGCTTCCCCTGGCTCAGCACCACCTCTGAACCACATCCCAATTCATCAGCTCCTGACAACTGAAACACTGTCTCTGAATGCCCCTGAGGTGAATACCTGCCTTGCTGCAGTGTCAGCACACAGCCACCCTGCCAGTCCCCAGTGGCATCAGCCCTAAGCCTTTGCGGTCCTTTGGAATTGTCCCTTCCCAGTCTAATCAGCTCGATCAGACCTCCCCCTTCCTGTCACAACTAGCATCAAATTGAATCAAGGTCTGAGAACCTGAATTTCCCAGTCTGTCATTACACCTTTATTTATTATCCCATTAGTCTGGATGCCTTCCCCCCCAGCTTATTCACACATCTTCTGACGTAGTCTTTTCCTGTTTTTCCTTCCAGACCCAGTGCTAACTGGGTTATGAAGTCAACCAGCTTGAACCCAAGTTCTTAGCAGTGACCTCCTCACCTGTGACGTAGGGAGGTCCTGCAGCTCACAGCAAGCTGGGGCAGAGGTGCCCAGTGGCCTGACCTGCCTTATGGGTGTGAGATTTCCAGCAGCAAACCAAAACCACTAAACAAAATACAAGCATTTTGCAGAAAATACAGAGCATGGCATGAACACAATGGAGCTGAGAAGGATTTTCCCATATATGTTATGATGCCCGAGGAAGAAAGAGTTTGAGAAGAATTTAAGACAGTGGCTTTTCTAATGTAGGGACAGGCAAGATGGCAAAAAGGATCACTAGAGGACTTACCACAGTCTGATTAAATTGTGCTGGTTTTTCGTGGGTATGAAAGTGCCAGTGTAGCTAGAGGGCTGTAACTGAGGGGACAGAAGGAATCTGGGTCACCTGGTTGCTGAGGGAGGGGATGCCAGGCACATGTGTCCCAGCATCTGCAGTACAGAGCAGGCCAGAGGAGTTACAGGTAAGGGACTGGCCAGTGAAGAAATAAAGGAGATATTCTATTTAGTTTACTTATTGTAACCTTGTTTCCAGCCTTGTAATGCAAAGCCAGACCCTGTTTCTTCCTGAGTAAACTCTTCCTCTCTCTTTATCCTTACATTCCTCTGCAGCTGGAAGGAGTCCAAGTGGGACTCGGTGGCTTTTTTTTTTTTTTGTTGTTTTTGTTTCCAATAACTAATGTAAATAAAGTGCTGGGTACCCTCCCCATCTTGGGTGTTTGCACTGTGACATCTGTTTAGCTTCATAAAATACGAGGACCCACCCTTGTCTCCTTCAAGCTGAATGAAATGGGAAGCAGACAACATGGAAAAGAAGTTAAAGAAAAGCAAGACATTGTATACATAGACGTACTCTGTCAGAGGCCATATACATTGGGAGCTGGTTCTTATCAGCCTGTGGGCACACGACCAGGCAGTCTGCAAAGTTGCTAGGACACAGGCTCATAACTGCAACACCTGCAAAAGCTGTTTTGTGATTACAGGATTATGTAATACAACGTGATGTAATGTGAAACTACACCTGAAGTGGCTGAAAACCTGACTAGTAAATGTGAGGTTCAGTTTGGCCTAGATCTACAACGCATGTGTAAAAAAGCCAACAACCTCCCACACACGTGTAAATCAGGCTCTCAGGCCATGTATTTGAGTTTGTAATGCAGGTTTTACTGTAGATGGCTTTCAGCTTTGGACACTGTGCTAGTGTCCACTAGGTTGGACCCAACAAAGTTTTTTTGGTCCCAAGAGAAGCAGCTTTGTGTGGAGCAAAAGGGAGATTAATCACTTCAGCGAGTAAGGGTTTATGTCTCTCTCCTCTTACCCTGTCTCCTACCCTGCCAGGTCCTCAGGATGGAGGCTTTATGGCTTTAACTGGCCACCAAGGATCCCTAGATATTTGTGTCCTGCTGATGCAGCTACCATACAGATATGCCCATTTCTCCCCAGTAAGGGAAAGTGTAACATAAGTCCTGTGAAAGTTACTCTGTTCTCATTTAGACAGCAGTCTTCATAAAGAAATCTGTCTCTCTTCTAAATCCCTATAAGTTACAAAAGGAAAAAGGAAGCATAAATCAAACCTAAGTTTAAATGACCTGGACATGGGCCTCACCAGGAAAATCTAAAATGGTTCTGTGGCCGCAAGAACAATTTTCACTCCATGTTTCTGGACCTCGTAACACACCACCAAAAGCACTCAACACTGGGAAAATAAGATCTCTTAATGGAAATATTACAGAGTTGTAATTTGCTTAGGCAGCAGTTTCTGTAAAAAGATTTCTTACTATTCTAAGGAAATGAAAAACGTGTGTTTTGGGTTCATATGAAAAGCACAGCCATTAGTAGAGAGAGGCCAGTAAACAGCAAGTGTGTTTCAGCAAAAGCCTTGGTGTAGTGCTATTTTAAGGACAGCTGGATGCAAGTATAGACTGCTGTGCTGAAAGACTTTAGCAGACTTGTATGAACAAGATGTTAACTTGAAATGTAATGGATGGCATTATGAATATTAAACGTACTGGATCTTGTTTAGGATGGACTTCGCACTGGGCTTAAGTTTTGTTGCCATTTACACCAGCATAATTTCCTTGTCATCAAATTTTGTCTTTGCCCATGCTTTATTGTCATGATACAATTAGACCAGCAGCTCTGCAGAGGGACATTTACCTCCACCTTAGCCTGCTTTCCAGGTGCTCTTGCAGGCTAAAGGAACATTTTACATAAAATGGTAGATGGCTTGTTTTTCTCCGGGTGCTCTCTGGATTGCAATTTGGAGGCTCAGGATATATCCACTTGTGGTGCCAAAGTGCAGGAAAGGTTACATGCTTATTTACAGGATTTACTTAGTACATATTGAAGTGTGAAACCTCAGTGGATCTCTCTGAGTGATTATATAGATTATATGGATTGTGTTGCTGGCACAGGACTAAAGCAGAAGCATAGAATTGTACACATTGAATTACACTTCCAAATGCTTTGAAGTGTGCTAGATGAGTTAATATATACAAAATCACCATTTTCCTGTTATTAAATCCATTAGTTATCTGTCAAACAAATGATTTTGAGTAGGCCTTGGCTGCTATGGAACAGTTCTATGGAGGAAGAAATATTTAAACAGGATAAGTGACTTCAGGTGTAAGCCTTTCTAAAATACCTAAATGTTCAAAATATTTCAAGCACTCACATTAAAAAAAATCAGATCTTAATTTTATTTCATATCCAGTGCCCCAAAAAGGAGTTACCTGATGCCATAATTTTGTAATGACAAATTGATGCCAGATCTTTGCAAAATCTAGCTCTCATGTTCAATCTGAAACTGAATCCCTTTCCATTTTCAGTATATCCAGATTAAGCATTTAGGTCTGGTCTTTGTTTTTTTTTAGAGAATAGCCCAGTTTCAACCATCATTGAAACATGCCCAAGGTCAGAGTGTTGGTGAGGATCTAGGTTTCTAATTCCGACTCCTCCCTTATTTAAACACCCTATTTGATGAATTTACTCAGAATAATGAAGGATGAAAGCTAAATGGGCTTGTGGTCATTCATGGAAAACGAGTTGGTATCTTGGGTTTTTTGTTTTGTTTTGGTGGGTTTTTTTTTTTTTTTTACTGTAAAGAATTTATATTCATCATGCTAGGAATTTAGGCTGACTTGTATCATTTTTAAACACCATCGTTAAGGAAATGGGAGGAGCCAAGGATTGTGCCGGATGTCTAACAGAGGAGATATGACAACTGAAAATCAGCTTAAACAGGGATTGTCCAGCTGCAATATTCCTGGTTAACAGTGAGCACATTCGTGTCAGGCAGCTAATGGTTTTCAATAGCAGCTCACTTGCACACCACACAGCCCCAGCCGTGTGCAGGCACCCTTCCCGGCATGTCTGCATCCTGCAGGGCTGCACTCCCAAAGGGTTTCCCGGTTACAAATGCATCGTGCCTGGCTGAAGCAATGCAGGACGAGCTGACCTGCCGTGTGAACTTTTCACGGTTGTTTTTGTGATGTCTGGACCCCGTGGAATGTGTAAGTTTCCTGTTTCACCAGTGTACCATGACTTGCATTTTGGGCAGGGAAACTTGTAAACATAATTAGATGGCTGGCAGCTACAATTCCCTTTGAAAATGCTGTCAAGTTTTGTGCCTTTAGTTTCTATTTTATTGGGGTGGATTAATCTGATATTGCTCGAGGCTAACTTGTCTATTGACTTAAAAATTTGGGAGTTTCCCAGCACACTGTTTGTCTGTTGCATTTGCCTGTCTGTCCAGAATAAAGGTGATGCAGGAATTTTATAATTTTCACAAGTCAAGCACTCTTAATTTTAAGCTAGTAAAAGATGTGATGTGTCATCTGGCTTCTTTCTGGTTTTCCTCCCAAGTATCAAGATACACAGCTTTCAAATACCCACTAGCAGCAGGGTCTAGGCTTTCATAACTCAAAAAACATGTGCTTCCCTGCTGAGGGTGATGGGCTGAAAACAGTGATTCTGCTCCCAGAGCAGCCTCCTCCTCTGTCGATCCTGCTGCTCTCCATGTCGAGGCTGAACCAATCAATGTAAGGCCAATACATTATCGATCACCCTCTGGGCAGGCATAACAAGATTCACAGCCTCAGGGGCTGTAGGAAAAGGACAAAGGGACTGACAAAGGCCAAAGTCTGCTGCTGGAGGTCAGCAGTTCCCTCCTCTAATTAGACATACAAATACCTGATTTTTGTAGAAACTGCAGACTGGGAAATGCCCTTTTTACCCACTTCCCCACTGGCTGGTAGGAGATGCAGACTCCTGGTGTCAGTGCCCTTTACATTTCTCAAAATAAGAGGACACCAGAACTTGTAAGGACTCTAACAGCAGGCCTTCACAGCAGTTCTCTAGAACCAGATAAGGATTTACTGCCTTGTATGTGCTGGAAGAGGAGTATCACAGGCAGATTGATTTCAATGCATCAGGACTTTCTCTCTATGCTAACTCTGATTGCACTGAATAGACAGAGAGGCTTTGCTAAATTGCTTTTCCAGAATATCAAGAAAGGAATTTAAAAACTAATAGACACAATGAGGATATACTACTAACTGATCTTCAGTCTCTTGCAAAGCACTCATAGATGAGCTCTTAAAGCCAGGCTGTGAGAACTGCTTGATGGCTGGTGACAGAGATGTGCATTGACAACCACAAAACCCAGGATGATTTTTCCTTATTTTTCTTCTTTTGTGTCATGATAGTTTCTCTTTTTCTGCCACTAGGTCCAACAGAGATGCCTATTTTATTTAATCTTTAAAATATGTTTTCTCCTTTTCATTTGTCAGTTCTGGACACATATTGTCATGGAATCTCATAATGGTTTGGATTGGAAGGGACGTTAAAGATCATCTCATTCCAGCCCCAGTGCCATGGGCAGGGAAGACCTGTGAAAAGTCCCTGTCCCGAGATTTCTTGCAGGCTCCTTATAGGTCCTGGAAGGTGCTACAAGGCCTCCCCAGAGCCTCTTCTCAAGGCTAAACAGCCCCATCTTAGACCATCTTCACAGGAGAGGTTCTCCAGCCCTCTGATCACCTTTGTGGCACTTCTCAGGATTCAGCCTATGTTGTTCCTGCGCTGGGAGCCCAGCTCTGGATGCAGTGCTCCAGGTGGGTCTCAGCAGAGCAGAGCAGAGGGGCAGAATCCCCTCCCTGCCCTGCTGCCCACGGGGCTCGGGATGCAGCCCATGATGAGATTGTTTTTCTGGGCTGAGTGCACATGTTGCTGTGTCATGTTGAGTTCCTTGTCAACCAACAGTCCCAAGTCCTTCTTCCTACATCTGCCCTTAATGAAATCATGTTGGCTGTCACAAATCACCTCCTTATTTTCCATGTGACTTAGCATAATTTCCAGGAGGATCTGCTCCATCGTCTTGCCAAGCATCAAGATGAAACTGACCAATGTTTAGTTCCCTGGTTCTTCCTTATTTCCCATTTTAAAAAATGTAGGTTATCTTTCCCCTTTTCCAGGCAGTGAGAATTTCACAGGATTGTCACATCTTCCCAGAAATAATGGACAGTGACTTAGTCACTTCATCTGACAGTTCCCTCAGGACCCACAGATGCATCTCAATAGGCCCCATGGACTTGTGCACCTTCACATTCCTTAGATGTTCTTGAACCCCATCTTGTGCTACAGATGGCTCTCATTCTCCCAATCCCTTCTGTGACTCAGACAGTGTGGCTGGAGCACTTGCTGGTGAAGATCAAGGCAAAAAAAGTCATTGAGTACCTCAGCCTTCTCTGTATCTTGGGTAACCAGGTCTCCTGTTTTCATCTGGAGAGGCCTACATTTTCCCTTGTCTTTATCACTGATGTACCTGTAGAGGCTTCTCTTGTTGCACTTGATAACCTTAGTCAGATTTAATTCTACCAGGGCTTTGGTTTCCCTAATCCAATCCCTGGCTGCTCAGGCCATCCCTCTGTACTCCTGCCAGGCTAAGGGTGTCTTCATTTCAAATTCAGGTTGATGTGCTGTTTACATAAACCAAATATACCCACAGCTCAAAAATGCACATTCAGCTCAATTTTTAGGGCAGAGTTGCAGATCTTTCCTACTTTCCTCATGGCAAGGCCAACATAAAGAGTCCCTAATGTACTCTCTGCTGGGATGTGAGCTCACAGCTTCCCCAGCTGAGCTGACAGAATTGCTTGGGAGGCCATACTGTACAAATTTTTTCAGTATTGCAAATTATAGAAAAGTATTGGAAAGTATAGGAAAATACCTAATTATCTGGAAAATACCTAATTATATCTGGACATTATCTAGGAAAAATCCTTCCTGCTTTTCAAAGTCATAACACCTTTTCATTCCAGCATGGAAGTTTTTCTGGAAAATGACTTTTGTGTTTTTATAGCCGATCCAGATCAGGTTATCATTAGCTTAAGATTTTCCAAATGTGCTCTCCCAACCCCTTCTCCTCCTCCCAGGCTATCAGCAGTCTGCAAAAACTTGTAACAGTCACAGGGGGATCTTTTACTTGAGGTTGTGCAGGAGAATTTTCTGATGCAGTCTCTAGCTAGTATCATACCCATTCTGCTTATCTACCCGACACAAAAATTATAGGAAATCCCAGTCTAGACTTAAATTCCTAAGCAACTTCTTTTTTTGTTGACTTTGAAAAAGAAACTACGTTTGAGTGATGTCTTTAGAGCAGTTAAAGAGGTTTATCCAGTGTCATCAGTGTCACTTGCACATTTTTATTATTGCTTTTTAAAACATGTAGAACACTTGGACCTAATCACATTTATTTGTCTCTCCCAGATTGTTACTCCTCAGAGGCAGAGGATGGACTGATGGAGGCAGATCTCAGCCTATGGAAAGGACCAGGAGTTGTGCCTTACAAACCTAAGTTAATCACAGCACCCAAATTACAATGCTTTTTATCAGCAGCCAGGATAAACATGAGGTTTCTATTAAAAATCTTCTTTTCAAACATCAGAGTTTATAAACAGAAGACAAGTCTATCATGATCATTCCCTCACACGATTTCTCCTCCTATTAAAAAGTTTATTTATGATTTTCCAAGTAAATTCTGTTCAAAGGTACGATGCAAACCAAGCAAAGAATGTTACTATATTTTTATTCTCCTACCATTGCAAAAAATGCTATAACTTCTACAGCTGTTTGCAAATAAACAAACAAAAAAAAGAAAAATCTACCGGGAAAAAAAAAGAGATGGATGTATTTTTATAGTTACGAGTGACCACCGTGAACATTCAATCTCATCACAGGTGTAGCCTGTATCTCAGTATCTTTCTCAGTCCAATAACTTGCAAGAATTCACACTCATGTCCTAGAAGGATATCCATATGCATTGAAAATTCTTTTTTGGATTTGTGCTGATTCATAGGGGACAGCAACTACTTTCCTCTAATGCCACATCACATTAGTCTGAGATATTACTGTAATTTACAGAAATTCAGAGTTCTTCTTTCATTGGTAGAGCCTTGTAGATAAGGTTTGATATGAATGCAGCTGAGTCTCAGATGCATAAATGACTAAAATTCCATGTATACAGGGAAACTGTGCTCTGTTCCATCATGAAAACTGTGCCCACTCTGGCCTACCAGAAAATGGGAATTTATCCTGTTTTGATATTTTGTCTGCATTCTTTTTACCCTCAGGGCTTGCTCAAGTGCCCTTCTGCTTTCCAAGGTAATTAATGGGGGAAGTGAGGAGATCTGTGCTCCAGAAATGTAGTGTGCTCTGGGAAAGGAGTATGTTTTGAGGAGTGATAGCCAGGAAAATTAGTCAGAAAGACATAAGCTTTCTTTTTTTCTGGTTGTCAGCTCTACAATATAAGGCTTCTCTTTGTTGGGGTACTCATATTTGGGTGTAACTCTAGAGGTATTAATTAAATCACGGTCTTCAAAAAGATCAGTTCATGATCAGCAGCTTAGAAAATCGGAATCTCATCGTGAAAGCTGCCCTCTCTGCCACAGCTCCTGGGAAGAAACAATGGATGGAAAGAGAGAGAAGGGAGGAGGAGAGAGAGGTAATATCAAAACAAGAGTGGGAGAAACAGAGGCAAACAGAAGAGAACAAACCTCACAGGGAAAGAAAACATAGGTCATGGAAGAGGGCAAAGGGATGAAGTGGGGGGTGTAAAGAAAAAATTCAGACAGAGAGCAAATGGGCTGCAGAATGAAAAACAAAAGGTGTGGGGGAGGGTGAAGAGGAGGAACTAGAGTAACTTATTTAATCAATTGTTGTCACTACTAATAGTAGTCTTTTTAAAAATCCCTGATGAATGCAAAATCCTCTCAAAAATTTACACATGTAGCCTGGGAGGGCTTTGAATTTATTTAGATGCATAGCTGTGAAACCCAAATCATACTCTGATCGGTGAAGAGAACTGTCAGCATAAATGATGTTTAATGGGTGGTCTTGACACAAGTAAGGATATCCTGCATTCCTGATTGAGAGCCCTGAGGAAATAGACTATGAAAGAATCTTACACACCGAAATCCTAGTTAACAGACATAACCTATATATCCAACAGAAACACTGAATTATTTTCTTATATTCTTTTGTTACGGATTTCAACTCAGAGTAACAAAATCATAGGATATGTTCCTGTGGATGAAAATTTAAATTAAACATAAATTGGTCCTATTGATTAGCTATCTGTAGAGTCTCAACATGCCACTACTTGGAGGTATGATGAGAAGCACTCAGACTCTTAAGCATATCTTCAGAGCACCTATCTGTAGCAGGGAAAGGAAAACCTTAGAATGATGCATTTATATGAAATAACAGGATTGAGGAATATGACTATGTGTTGGAGTGCTTTTGACTCCAACATAATACATATAATACACACCACCACCACAGATTTTAGGTGATTTTCTATCATTTATGCATCACATTCTTATATTTATAATCAGTTCTATTTTAGTATAACTATTTTCTTGAGAAGAAGCTACCTAAGTAAATGTTTCCAGGACTGGTCCTTAACTGATTTTAGCATCAGTATCAGTTCTGGCCATCTGCTTTCTTCATTCTAACTCTGTAAATGAATGTCTGTCCTTTGAGAATTTCAAGAAACAGAAAGTAACAACGAGCCTCTTCTGCAGTTCCAGACTGAATACTCTAACAATTATTAGTTGATGGGATATGCAGCAAAAAGAATTCTTACTGACAGTATAATTTATAAGGATAATTTGCTTTAGCTAAAAAGCATTATAACATTTCTGTGCAAAGATGTGGCTGGCTTAGCTGTGTGCTTAGCCAGTTTTGAGCTGGTCTTTGGTGATGCAACCTAACCCAAAGAACAAGTACATAATCAGATAAGTAGCTCTGTGTTAATGGTACCTCGAGATTGTGGATTATTAGGATTTCCACTTAATTTATTTTGTTTTGAAGACCACAGATTCCAAGTTGGTAAGTAAAGAGAATTAAAAACCCACAACCAATGAAAAGCAGCTTTCAAATCTGCCATCTATACTGGTATGGCTGGAATGCTGGTGAAGGATACAGTCAGGAACTTAGGATTCAGTGCTTACTCAGCTTTCGTTAGCACTGCCATAATTAGTTTTAATAATGAGATAATACCTAAGGATCCAGCCTTTACTGTTACTGGGAGCTGTAACCATGTAAATGGAAGCAGAACTGGCTCCTCAACCATAGACCTATGAAATATTAGCTAAAAGAAAGAATGGAGCACATGGATAGGTTATTATTTACACCAAGGCAGGAAAAGCAGTGAAAATGTAATTGAATCCACTTTGAAGGAATATAAAAAATGGTAGACAATAAAAATTATGCCTGTAAATGAGCAGATAATCAATTGTGTTAGATTAAATAGGCACTAAATTAAGATTTTGTAATTTTTTGTAATTTTTTCACAAAGTTATTGATGAATAAATATCCTCAGAAAAGTGTTGATGTTAAATGCAATTCCATATACAGCAAGAAGTCCACAAAGCAGAACTCTGTGCTAATCTCCTTACCCTGAGACTGATCACAAATGGATAGTAAGCTGAAGGGAAGAGACAGTTCTCTGACTATCCAGGGGAGGAAGAAGTGGGAAAAAAAAACCCCAAACCAAAATACAAAACACAAACACAAACCAAACCAAAACCACCAAAAAAATCCCAAAGAAAACAAAAGCATAAACAATTATAAATTGTATAATATTTCCTACTGAGGTCAGGTAAAAATTGCAACATAATAAGGAATTTTTTTAAACAAATTTTCTTAGTTCAGTTACAGAAGAACACCACATTGTTCACTAACCTGCTGGACTAAAGAAGCACAAAACCATTCCTGATGCTTCTTTGGATAGCAGGTGTATACAGAATTTTGTGCTGCTTTGTGGATTAATTTCTGCTAAATACTGATGGCAATCTCACTCCACCATGAACTGAACTGAGACCTAAATGCCTACTGGCATGGCATGGATTCAATTTAATTAGATACAGCTGTCATGAATGTGTACCATGCAATCCTCCCTCCTCACATGCAGAGAGAGGATTTGGACAGGTATCTGCTGTAGTGTACAAGATAAAGAGAATGTCCTAGTTGATTCCTAAACTGGGTTAAAGTAATCACATTTAGAATAAATCAGGAAGCTTGTACTGTGTCTGCATAAACACTGGTTTGGTGTGGCTAGAGAGTTATCTCCCATCATTTTGGTTTGACTTGAAGAGCAACTTAGGGGCACATGAACCACAGAATCAGCTGAATTGGAAGGGACCCACAAGGATCATCGAGTCCAACTCCTGTCCCTGCACAGCACACTCCAAGAGTCACACCCTGTGCCTGAGGGCATCCAAACACTTCTTGAGCTCTGCCAGGCTGGTGCTGTGACCACTGCCCTGGGGAGCTGTTTCAGTTCCCAGCCACCCTATGGGTGAAGAACCTTTTCCTAATTTCCTAAACCTCTCCTGACACAACATTGGGCCCTTCCCTTACACCCTGTCACTGGTCACCACAGAGCAGAGATCAATTAGATTCAGAAGAAGCTCCATCCCAAATGCCTATTAAACATTCCAGCTCCTTGGAGGTATAGAAGGAGGAGAGTATAGGGGTCTAAATCAGCAATTTGCTCTTTAGATGTCTTTGAACCACCTGCTTTGGGGACAGTTTGCTACGGAGACAAGGCCAAATGTTGTCTGAAGGAAAAACTCCCAACTGGTGTAGTGAAACTATGGGGGCCTAAGCCTCAAGTGTCTTGCTAAAGCAGGAATTGGCAGT
This sequence comes from Pyrgilauda ruficollis, assembly GCF_017590135.1. Classification (NCBI taxonomy): domain Eukaryota; kingdom Metazoa; phylum Chordata; class Aves; order Passeriformes; family Passeridae; genus Pyrgilauda; species Pyrgilauda ruficollis. The sequence continues at coordinate 427,077 of NW_024510322.1, read as the reverse complement.
AATTGGGCTATCTGGGGAGGGCTATCTCAGTGAGCCCTGATAGTCATGGTGTAATATTCATTGCTCATTGATGGAGAAAAGGTCTGATTTGACATATTTTGAAGGACAGCATGTGGGACACTCAGGTTCCTGAAACTGAGGGCTGAGTCTTGGGAAGGTGCGGTGCTGAGAAAGAGAGGTGAAGGGAAAAAAAAAAGCTGTATGAAAGCTCTGGCAGAAATAAAAGTGATCATGAAATTCAAAGGCAAAACTGCCATTCCAAAGGGAATTTCTCATTCCACGAATTACATTCATAGAAACTCTTAGAGCAAAGGGACCTATTTGTTTTCTCCAGAAAATACAGTACTTCAAAAAAATCTCTTGAAGCACTGGCTCTGTTGAAGGATGAAGTTGGTACCAGGGACTGAATTTTCACGTTTGCCTTCCATTCCAACCAGATGCAATCTCACTGCAGCCTTAGAGCAATGCATTATCCTCATATAATAATGGTGAATGTGATTCCAATTTAATTCTGCATACTACTTCATATACAAACTGGAGTTAGAACATCAGATGCAGGATTTTGGAATAAATGGCAAGGCTGAATTTAAGAGTGGTTTAGTGTAATTATGATGTTTTGACCCGAATTGGAACTTGTTGGCTGTCTTGGAACTTGTTGAGAGAAGGACAAGTTTATGAAACTTGATCCAAAAGGCAGAAGAGCAGAGGCTAAGCCCATCAGGAAATCAGTTCTGGAAAGAGATCAGGTATGGGCCCAATTAATGACAGAAAATACAGCAATACAGAGATTTTAGCATCTTCATTTAAAATATTTGCAAGTAATAACTTTAATATGCAATTTAGCAATCTGGTTTAAATATGCTTCCTCAGGGATAGCTGCCTAGAGAAGATTAAGTTGTGGAGTTTGGGAGGCTCATTTGATAAAAGGGAGAAGGTGACCTACACTTCTTTTAAAATAAAATGACAGAAAATGATAGTTTAAGAACCATTTAGTAAGCTTTCATCTGCACAAATATCCTCAAGACTCATCCTTTCCTTGAATTTTCTAAAGAAAAAAATCTTGGTTTTGCATATGATTGCAGAAGCAAATACTGAGAAAAGGCAATAAAATTATTTTAATGTACTCAGTTTTTATTTCTTTCCAACAACCACCATCTAATGTTCATAGAAAAAAGAAGTGTACTGTACCCATCTGTCTCCAGTCTTCTGCATCCTATTGCAGCTATAATTTTGTTACTCAGTTACTTAAAATGCAATTGACAACATCCTTACTGCTAATATGTATGCACTGTTTGTTTGCAAAGATGTGTGCTTTCAAATTGCAGAGTAAAATAAAATTATGAGCAAGCACCCAAGAAAGCAATTATTTCTTAATAATTTTTTGTGCTTTATTATTACATTTTATTGTAAATGGTTCCATTCCTTCCAGTAATAATTTCAACCTGAGGCTATGGTTTTTTGTCTTCTTTTTTAAATGTACTTAAAAAGTAATTCATAACCTGTATCCATAACTCTCAGTAATCGTATTCTTACTTTCAGGGCATCAGAAACAGGGCAGCTGATTAGAAACAAATGTTCCAAATGTCTTTATTTAATGATTCTTATTAATCCTGAAATTGAAGGAATTGAAAGGAATTGAAAGCAGCACCAGATTGTCAGCTGGGCTCTCACTTGTCACAACCAGTAAGAACAGACTTTGGTGCCCAGGGCAAAAGTTAACAGGCTCCAGAGTCAGGCTCTGTATTTCCACAGAGGTCAGTACCACCAGAATTTTTCATAAAATCAGACCTCTCTACATAAGTGGCACTCTTGAAAAAGGAAAAAAAGAAGCTTTTTTTCCTCATTTCTTGGGCAGCAGTTCAAACTCAAAAAAAAAAAAAAAAAGTTCTTTCCTCATAGAGAACTGGTAGGAGCAAATTGAAATCTGTTCATTTTGTTTATTGAAAGACAACAGTAAGACACTCAAAGATTTTGCTGATCCCAATCAGGAGTTGAAGATAAGAGATCCCAATCAGGAGTTGAAGATAAGAGCCTTGACTTCTAGGAACTCTGCATAGCATCACTTATAATAGCCCATGGTTTCAGGGTAATTATTGATGGATTTGGGCATAGCTAGGCATCTCTCAGCACAAACAGGATCTGCCTTAAATCAGAGCACATCTAACCTGGCATCAGATCAGCACATCTACCACATGGTGTTTACACTGATGTGCACAAGGGACCTAGTGGTTCCTAGAAAATAAAGGCTTGTGGTATGTTTGGTGTAACTGGAAAGCAGCAGATGGGTTTGTGTTTCTCTGACTGGGAGGGAAGGGTAGTATTTGGCCTAGACTCAGTCACAGACCCTTGAATCTCTGACTGGTCATGAAGGATGGGTAAGTGTGTGAGAAGGAGAAGGGGGGATCAGCTGGCTGGTGACCACTGACTATTGGACACAACCCTCACAGAGAATGATGTGATCCTGTGGATCATTCCATGGCAGGCAAGTTATTTCTTCCCTCAGACCCTCAAGGAGCCTGCTAAACAGATGAACTGAAGCTACTTTGGCATTAGCCAGTGAAGTGCCTGAGACTGACTATTCAAACAACAGATGAAGCACACAGTGTAAAACTGTGAGAATAGAGCACATTTCAGCAATGCACGTGAGAAAAATTCCACTAGACAGAAAAAATCACTTTAAAGAAATAATTTCAAGAAATGATTGAATGATTGCTATTGAGTAGAGTGAACTTACACTCTGAATAATGTGGCTTTGGCATTTTTTGACTTTGATAAATCCAAAGCCAGACTTCATCACTTCATCAAACTCTGCCCTCAGATTCATATTTATAAACTTCTAAGTACAATTGTATTCCTCTGTGATGTTTTGGTTTGTCACAATCTTTAAGGACTGCTACACCATATTAAAGATTTACTCTCATTCCTTTGTTTGCTACTTATTTGGTGGTAATTAGATGCTTCATTTGTAGAAGTCCTTAAGAAAAGCCTCTCTGCTGGAGCAGGATTACCTAAGATTTATATCTGTCCTTGTGCAAAGTGCAGAAATCTCCACTGTCTCCACACTAAATCGCAGTCTTAAACTTGGATCCTATCCCACTTTCCAATCCTTTGATATTTTTTCTTGTGATCCAGGATAAATGCTGTAGTCATCTCTGAGAAATAAAAAGGAATGTCTGACACTTATTTACACCAACCCCAGCAGAGGCAGGGGCCTTTGCATGCAAATATGAATGAGACCCAAAGTTTGATTTTCATGATACAGTGGAAAGAATACTTGGATTTTCTTTTCTTCCTTTTTATACAAGTTTTAATATGGTTTGAAACCCTCTGCATCAGAGAAGCATTTTAAAAAACAAAACAGCTGATTGACAAAGTGAGATTCAGTTTCTCTGGAAGTGTAAGGAGACTTCTTTTCCAAAACCTGGAAGAATGTCAATGAAGATATAATGCATATGAGATTTTAAATCTCCACAACAAAATCAGCAGCAGAAATTTTGTCATGGGAATACAGCATGGGGCAGAACTGGAGTTTCAGCTTGCTGATGCCAAGTGCATTAAGAAATCCTGTGAAGAGCAAAGACAAAAAATAGGCAGTTTGAAATGCCATTTGCAAGGTGCTTGGCTTCTCTGTAATGCAAATAGTCATATAAAATATGCAGGAATGTGGTTTTTTCAGGTTTGAATGGGAAGAGGAAATTGATTTACAAATTTTGACTGGAATAGGAACCTTAGAGCAAGACTAAAGACAAAGCAACTCCCTGCACTCCTGTGTGGAGTGTATACAGCATGTAGCCACCTCTTTCTGTGGGAACTGGTTTGATTTTTGTGCTATTACAACATAATCAAGGTGCTCAACAGTGTAATTAAATACTAGGAATTCTGCTCTTTAGTGATCCTCAGATTAGTATAATCTTCTTCATGGCTGGTCTTGGGCAACTGGCCTTTCAGTGGTGTGCCTTCAAAGGGCCCTTTATATTTGTGGAGGGGTGGAAGTCAGCTCTGCTCAAGGTGTGCTCTCCCTGCCCGTGGTAATCTGGTGGCTTCACACAGGTGTTCCCATCTGGCTTTTGAGAAATCTCAGCCCTCAAGGTTTCAGGGAAACCTCTAGGTGCAGGGTCTGGGTAGAGGATTTTCTCATAAGTGATCCTGGTTCCCAGCTGTATCTGTGGGGCCAAGCAGAGAGGAAAATCTTCCTCTTGCCTGCAGAAGAAAGGAGAAAATGTGAGCATGCCCACATGCACACAATTTCCATGGCCCTGTGCAAGAGAGATTGAAGCAGTCCTAACTCGAGGACAAAGCAGTAGATGCTACACATAAACAGGAATTATGTACTGAGACCTGACATACACTCTCTTGATTCTGGGATAAGCTTTTAACAAAGCTTTGTTCTTTACCTCCAGAGCTCTTGATGTCTGTTTGGTCAGTTGTTTTTCTGCTTGATGGGCTTTTCTATGGGAAGAAACTAAACACTTTTTCCTTTTTAAATTTAAAAAGGCATAGATGCTCTGCCATTTCAGGCACAGTCTGTTTGTGTAAGGAGTGTGTAATTTTCTTTTATTGTTTCCAAGAACAAACACTTGGGCTTGTACTTTTAAAATATTTTCAGAATTAAATACTGAAGTAATTCTGAGGCTCTGTGGGAAAACTGCATTAAATCATCAAGACCACTTCCATGCAACACAAAGCTGAGTTTGTCCCTACAGGGAAGATATACAAAATAAACTTATTTCACATTGGATGTTGGTGAAAAGGCCAAAAATTTTTTTCTCCTAGTTAAACCTACATAAATCACTTTCATATCAAAGACACTAACATGCAAGCACAGATTTCCATAATAATGTGAGAAAGCAAAAAGAAAAAAGAAGGCAATCTTTACTCTTGGTACTTAAGAAGGATTGCATTAATTCCTTTTGTATATTCCAGTAGCTACAAACTAAGATGAAAAGTATAACCAGAGGCAGATAATGTCCTTTCTCTCACAGGGAAAGAACAATAAACTATGTTTCTGTTCTCTCCTAACTGGAACATCTGTTCAGTCCCACTCAGGTGAAGCTGCTGTTTAGGGCTGGCTCTCCAGGGTTCACCTGATCTCCGCTGCAAAACCACTGAAGGGTTGAGCAGCAGTAACACAGACAGCCTGGCCTCCTCCTGATTCCTGCTCCTATGGCAAAGGAAGAATATTCAGATTTAAAGGGCAGCCCAGCCTCACAGTGCCACTGGAGGCCATGGCAAAGCAGGACCCTGTGGTGCCAGAAGAATCACAAAAGCAAAACTTCACTGGAGCTTTCCAAGAAATGTCACCTGGGACTGTGAGGAGGCCAAGTTATAAACTGGGGCTCCTTGCAGAAAGGAGTGCAAAGGTGAGTGCAGGCGTGAAAACCATGAGAAAGAAGAATGGTTGTTGGAGGCAGAGGAAATCCTTCTTGAAACAGAAAGTTGAAATAATCTAGATAATTCCCTGCAACCATTCTTGGATTTTTCCTTCACTCTTTGAAAGTTCAGTTCAAAGTAAAAGAACTCCCTAGGCAGGCTTTCCTCTCTCCAAAGATTCTGTCTCACTTAAGAGCCCAGTTTGAGCAGCTCCAGTTGTGAGTTTCTTCCACTTTCAGTGTTTTCCTGTGGTGTTGACCCTGTCAGGCTCATTGCTGTTGCTATATGAAGAGCATGGAAACAGTAAAGGCAAAAAATTTCCAACCAAGTTTTCTAAACATACCATATTGTGAAGAGGCATCAATCACCTCCTTTCTGTGCTAACAAGTTATTAAAAAAAGAAAGTGCTCTGGTGGAAGCAGATAAAAATGACACTTTTTAACTGTCTCACTTGTTACCACAGTGATTCTTGCATTTTTGGGGGACATCTGCTACAAAGAATGAAAAAAATATTTTACTGTAGGCAAAGAACAGTCTGGAAACAAAATCATGTCTTAAAATCTAAAGCTAAACTTTATTTAAATTGTACTTCAGTTAAAAATAACAGCCAGGATTAGTAAATCAAACTATATTCCAATTGAAAATAGTCAAACCAGAACCAGTCCAACAAGGGAACTGAAAATGTAGCACTTAGAGCTTATAGAACAGGTTTAGGCTGCTTGAAGGGATAGCAGGAAGTGATCAGCCAGCTCAGGAGTGTGATATCCTTTGCAAATGATTTCTAGGTGGAGATGTGGCCAGTGCTTTTTGTTCTACTAAAGGCAGTAGCCAGAAGCAGGGGTGGGGGTGGGGGGAAATTAACTAGCCAGGAGCAGCATAAAAAAATTAACTATGACAAGGTAAGATAATTAGCAGATGCTATCAAGATAGAGTGATAAGATGTGATTAAAGACATCTTTAAGCCACTTCCAGGCCTCTCCCTTCTGGAGAAGTGGCTAGGAATGCAGAGGTGGTTTCATTACGCCCTTGCCGTGGGCAGCCAGTTCCAAGTCAAAACTGACTGCAACCTCTCCCATTTTCCAGGAGACTGAGCAGAGGAAGGTATCTTGCTCCCCCATCCTCACATCTTGCCTGCTGCACAAAGGACTGGAGGGGCATGGTAAGGGTGTCACACAGGCAACATGCTAATATTTACATTTTGAGAGAAGCTGCTTGTGTAGGATGTACTTTACCTCACAGATTTAGTCCTCTCCATCTAGCTAACAACTTAGGTTAGCTTATGGTGAGCATTTAATGAAACTCTCAAAGAACTGTGCTTGCTCCAGAGTAGAAGCACAGTGGAAAAATATGACTATGGCAGAGCACTGTAGCACAACGAGGGCAAAATTTGGAGCAGAGCTGAGCTCATCCAGCTCCCAGCTTTGCCCTCTGCCTGCAGAGGCTCCAGCCACAAAATTACATAGGAGTGTCCTGAATAAAAGGCAATGCCCAGCCCTTGGAAGGGGACCCAAAAGGGGGCTCAGGAAAGAAGAGATGAAAGGACAGACTTCCATGCAAGGAGACTAACCAGGCAGGTACATTCTGAGGCACAGATCAGTTTGGTTTAATGCATTTAAGCTTACTGCCACAACACACCCCAAAGCCTTTATCTTGGTCCACAGCTTATATGATGAACAGTACTTCTCTGGGAAGTAGTAAATATGGTATTTTCCACTTCTCAAGAATGGAAAGTTTTATGATACTGTAGACAGAAGGTACGATCAGTTATTAATGTGTGATTTAATATGTGAATATCCCATGCAGACCTAGACTCCATCTTTATTATATAGTGGCATTGAGAATGGAAATAAAAATCATATTTGGTCAAACCATGCAAATGCAAGAGATAATGACTAACATTTTCAGGTTAGTCACACATGACTACACAGACATTTATTGCTGTTGCTATAAGTAGGCAAGAGACTTTCTAACAATACTGTACATGTGTATTTGGCTTTAAAAAATAACAGAAATTAAAGATAACTCATTAGTAACTGGAACATGTTTTGTATCTGATGAGCTAGCATTGCAGAGAAAGCTTGATTTTCCTGTTTTTATTGATTTTGTGCAAATTAAGTTCTTATCATTAATTATATTAGATTAACATTTTGGGTTGTGTCTTTTTAATAAAAAAAAATTAAAGAAACAGTGCTGGCACAATAATGGCTGTTCTCAGACATAAAACACATGCAGAACAAATTGACCAAGGTAAGGGCTGTAGATTAGCAGAGGAAAGTATACTTCTGGTGATAATCAAGTGTATTTGTTTAATAACAACACTTGCCACTATTACAATAATCACCTAAAGTTTTGAAGTGCTCATTTCCTCCCTGTACTGTTTGCCACTTCAGGAGGTGTGGACACTGTTGAGAACAGAGAAGATAAGAGCGATCACAGAGATGAAAGGAGAACTTCTCAGTTAGGGAGCCCAGCTGTGGGACCAGTAGATGGAGAGCAGCTCTGGCAGGACATGATGGGAAGCAGCTCTGGTAGGACTCGTGTGGTGGGATGGGAGGTAGGTGCTCACATACAGGTTACAGCGTAGACAAAGTGTGAAAGGTCTTGCACAGGTGGTGTTTTGGTGAGATATCACCAAGTATTTAGTGGCTTCGGTGGTTTGCATTGGCTTGATGGAAAACTCTAGAAAGGGCGCTCCAGAGGTTCAAGTTTGGGAAGACGGGTTTGAACTACATGGGAATCAGACTCCTAGAGCACATCCAGGGAATCAAAACATTGGTACTGCTATAAAGCCCACTTGTGATTCCCACTCTAACCTCCTACATAGTCAAACACTACACCAGTCATTAATCTGGATCCTGAACAAGAAGTAGCCCACTTCTCCTCAAAGAATCCTTGCTACCTAGAGGTCTGACAAAGGGGCATTTGACATACAGCAAAGCTTTGTGGAGAACCAAAACCCAGGACTTCCCTCATGTGCTGAAGCACTTGTGTTTTGTTAAGAACTTGACATAGGTTTGGCCCCTGCCCCCTGTCCTCAGCTTTATCCTAAGGAGTTCCCAAAGTGTTCAAAGATGGACAGCGGACTGGCACTCACCTTCAGCCTGGGGAAGACTGTGGGGAGACCTCATTGCAGTTACAACTTCCCCAGGAGGGGAAGAGGAGCAGCAGACACTGATCTCTTGTCTGGGGTGACAGTGACAGGGTCTGAGGGAAGGGCCTGAAGTTGTGTCAGGAAAGGTTTGGGTCTGATACCAGGAAAAGGTTCTTTCCCAGAGGATGGTTGAGCACTGGAACAGGCTCCCCAGGGCAGCGCTCATATCTCCAAGCTTGACAGAGCTCAAGAAGCGCTTGGACAATGTTCTCGGACACACGGTGTGACTCTCGGGTTGTCCGGTGCAGGACCACGAGCTGGACTCCGACGATCCATCCTTGTGGGGCCCTTCCAACCCGGCATTCAGCGACTCCGTGGCTCCCCGCACCCCTCCAGAGACACACGCCCGGCCCCGAGCCAGCAGGGTGGTCTCCCTTCCGCGTCCCTCACGGCCGCCCCCGCCTTCCCTCCCTCCCTCCCCTCCGCGGCCGCTCCCGAGCGGGGCGGGGCCGAGCCCCCTCCCCGCGTCGCTCGGTGCGCGGCTCCCGGCACAGCCGCGCCGGCGTAGCGGGACGCGGGCGCTCCATGAGGTGAGGGCGCTGCGCGGGCGGCGGGCGCGGCTCCGTGCGCGCTCGGCGGCGGCGGCGGGCGCCGTGAATGGGGCTTTGTGTGCGGCGCCCACCTGCTCCCGCCTCCGCCGCCCGGCGCGGGGGGCTCCGGGCGCTGCCCCGGCGGGGAAACCTCTGAGGGGCGCGACGGGAGGGAACTTCTCCCTGCTCTTCGCCGGGCGCTGCCGGAGCGCCCCGTTTGCCCGGTGTGGGGGAGCGGAGAGCAGCCGGGGGACGCAGCCCGTGAGTCGCTGCCGCTTGACTGTTTTGTTTTCATTTAGTCTGTAGTTTGTGTTTTGTTTGCTGTGTTTCGTTTTGTTTCCTTCTCAAGATGCGTGGCGGGCAGTGACAGCTGCCCGCGGGGGTGAGGGGTGGCACGGCCGGTTCACTGCCCCGCACCCCTGCCCGCCCGCAGAGGGGGCTCCGCGGGTCCCTCGGCCCCGAGCGGAGCCGCCCCGGGGTCGGGGGTCCCGGGTACAGCGCGTCCGGCTGAGCCCCGGCAGCGCTGTGCCGGTCCCGGGGCACCCTGATGGGGATGAAGTCCTCCCCGGGGGTCCCTCAGGGTCCTCCCTCCCACCAGAAGGGTGGCCCCGGCTGTCCCGGGGCTCTCTCCGGGCTTTTGGTGGGAGCCCGTGGAGGGCAGGGTGCTGCCGGGCTCTGCCGGTGCCCCCGCCCCGCTGCCGGCCGCGCATCCCCGTGCCCCGCGGGCGCACAGGGGGCTGCGCCTTCCCATGGCAGCGCAGGCTTAAAAGATTCAGGTTTTCTGTTGCTGTTTAAAAAAAATATTAAGTAGTCTGCTTTAGGAATAGCATCGAGTTTAATCGGGAACCTGTACTTTTAACTTCTCACAGGGCATGCGGAAGATTTATCTTCCCCTTGCACAGCGTTTGGCAGCACAAGCCGTCTGCAGTCTGCTGTTGCCGCTTGTGACATTCTTAACTTTCCCCTTGTGAAAAGAGTATGCTTTAACAGCGTTGCAGGATCGCTAACGAATTCTCCCGTTTGCTTCTATAATAAGTATGAATGTGCTTACTACAGCACTGATGTAAAACACTTCCAGTCTACTGCTACTTTCGTAGAAGCTGAAGCCTCTTTTTTTCTTTTTTCTTTTCTTCTCCTTTACCCTAGCAGGTTGTAGATTAGCTGTATTATTTTAAAAAAAAGATCAAATGCCGAAAATTACACATACATCATGTTAAAAGGTTTCTGGTGTCTAGGATTAACTAGGAGTAAGTGAATTTAGTAAATATCTGTCAATGACCTGCTTGGCTCTTGTCTTGGGACACTCATGGAAAGCTGTCAATGAGATTTTATTTACTAATAGAAGAATTTCATAACAGCCATTGAACCAGAGTGAAAGAGCATTTTGAGTAGAACAACATATATGAGCACAGGGTTCCCTTGATTTGAAGCCAAGCTCAGTGCCAATAAGTCACTGTGCAGTAGCAGACACCCATTCTTCCAGTCTCTAAAAATATTGGCCCTCTACTATTCTTTTCCCATTCCAAGAGTGCATCTGCTAGCAGAGCAATAAAATGTTACCTCCTCCCCTCTATTTCCCTGAAACAAGAGATGGGTGGATAACATAAGGCGAAGAAGAGACTAGATGGGAGGCTGCTCATCTCATGAAGTGATGTAAGCATTTCATCACTTGCTTGCCTCATGTCTTCTTTTTTTTTTTTTTTTTTT